>NW_024374367.1:9578092-9578474 GCF_014805655.1 Passer montanus
GGGGGGGGCGTCCCGGGGGGCGTGCACCCGAGCGCGCCCCCGCCCCGCCGCCGCGGCCGCTTTAAGGGCGGCGGGGGCGCGCCGCCGGGGCGCCCGGCGCGCCGCCGCCTCTCCTCTCCTCTCCTCGCCTCGCCTCGCCGCCGCGCCGCGCTCTCTCTCCCTCCCTCCCTCTCTCTCCCTCGCCCCGCTTTAAAGTCTCCGCCAGGATCCGGGCTCGCCCGCCACTTCCTGTACGGCAGGATGGAGCGCGCCGGGGCCCCGGCTGACCGCCGCCCGCCCGCCCGTGCGCGGAGGCGGCTGTGAGCGCCCCGTCCGCGGCATGCGCGCCCCGCCGCCGCTGCCCGCCTGAGCCGCGCCGCCCCGCGCCCCCGAGCCGAGTCCG